>NC_031781.1:17286055-17301263 GCF_001522545.3 Parus major
TAGTGGAAGGTGTCCCTGCCTGTGGCAAAAGGTTTGGAACCAATGATCTTTAAAGTTCCTTCCAGCCCAGGTCCATCCGATGATGTGATGACTTTTGGAAAGGGCACTCATGGAGTTGCCCCCGGGGTCAGGTCCGGATGAGCTGCTTAGAAATTGGGCTGACTACTCAGTTCTCAGGTGAGAATTCTTACATTTCCGACGAGAAAAAATGCAAACAGACGATCTGCCAGTGTGTGAGGGACTGAAACATGAAGGGTTAATAATTTGCAAAAGCAACAGGGTGCTTTGCTGAGGCCAGGTTTGCGCCCCGCAGCCGAAGGTGGAGGAGAGGTTTTGGGTGTGTGGTGGCAAAACCTCTGATCTGCCTAAGGACAGCCCAGATACAGTTGGGGATGGACACCCAGCACACCGCCAGAGGATGAGCACGACAAACCAACTTTTGTTTAGCAACAAACCGGGTGTAGGTCAGAAGGGGGAGAAGGGCAGTAGGAAACAGACCCTGTGGAGGTGGAGTGACGCTTTCTGTCATGCCCATGTCCTCCCTTACAAACCCGGCTGAGCTGTAAACGCCCTCCTGGGGGAGGTATCGGGACATTCACAGGCAGACCTGATGGTTTCCATCCCTTCTGAGAAGGCACAACTGGCTCAGCTATACAGTCATGTCTGAGAAGGGGCCATAAACCATCAGTGATCCCCAAAGTGCCCCCAGACTCATGATGCACAGTGCAGCCCACGATCCACAGAGTTCCAGAAGAGAGTGGAAAATTCCCTCTCCAAGGAAGGTCCCTGGGCAGCAGCACCTGAATCTGAACCTTCATTTTCCGTGGATTTCCTCCACCCCTGATGGATGAAAACTGAGACCATCACTTTAACAAATGGGCATCAAAACTGCAGCAGTCAAGTCTTGTTTCTGGATCCATGGGTAGTGATATCTTTCCTCTTCACTGTCTACTCTTATCCTTTCTTTCTTCTTAATTATTTTCTTAAGTGATCTCTTTATACTTTCATATTGCTCCATTACTACAGATAATACCCAGAACAGCTATGTACCTCCTTTCCATTGCAACCAAATTGTTCCAAAATCAACTTGCCATACATTTTATATAAATAAAAATACTTCATTCAATGTCATTTCACTCTAATCCCCCCCAGGGATGTATGAACAAGAACCTGTTACCCTGCCATCAGGAGCAGAGCACAGTGCTGTCCATATCCTCATGGAAAAGGGATGAGATTTTTCTGTGTTTGCACAGGCAGCTAATGCTCTGTAGCTGCCACTTGGATGTAGGTGATGTAGCTCATTAAAAGTCACCACTTTTGATACCTATTTCTGCCCAAGGATGATTTAAAAGCACTCCTGAATATGCTGTAAAAAGCCAGCCAGACCACACCTGAAGCACCAGACACAGCATTAGGCAAAAGCAATTTCTCCTACAAGGCAGATATTCAAGTACTGAAAAAAAGCAATAAAAGAGACCAGCTTTGTTCATTGTGGATAGTGATGCAGAATTCTCACGTGCACCAGAGCCACAGAGCAGCTCGTTTCTTCTTTTAATGTGTTTTGCTTTATGGCAAAGCAGAAGCCAGCGAGAAACTTCAGCTTCAAGCAACCTTTAGTCTGTTATGTCCCAGTAAAATGAGTTTCTGAATGCCTGGGATGATTTTTCGTGTGTTGGTGACCTCTAGAAGGTAACAAGACTCATGGTTACACAACTGTGTTCCCATTTCAGTCTCGGGCAAGTACTTTTTAGTGCTAAGGCTTTTCCCTTCTCAAATCTGAATTCCATCTGTAGTTCTCATTCTAATTATTAATGTTCCATAAAGCTTGAGGTTGCTTTTGGCTGCATACATTGCCCTGCTGAATGGAGCATGCATCAATATTTAGGGTGATATACCTAACTAAGGAATTTTTAACAGATTTGTTCCTTTTTTTTAAAAAAAAAAAAAAGCAGATGATGTAATAGAGGACTGTGCATGTAGGTTTCTGTTAACTCCATCTGAAGGTTGTGTGCAGTGCAGGGTGATGGAGTTTAATTAGTTCATGTATATTGCTGACTTTTGGATGATTCTATTTAAACTGTAGTAGTGATTCTTGTACTTTTTCTTATGCTTCACTGCCTTTTGCATCTTCCTTCTCTTTACCATCTGTTTCTCCTCAGGAAATCTCTGCTCACTTGTCCCTCCTGCCATTCCCCTTCCTGCAATGCCACTTCTCCTCCCTCCATCCCCCAGGGCCAGCAGCCCTGTGCTGCTGAATCCCCACACTTCACACTTCCCTAGCAGCACCCTCTTGTTTTGCAGTTTGCCACAAAATTGGGATTGCTGTTATTAATCCCAGGATCAGGTTTTTCCAAGGCCATTTTATATGAAGTGAAACTCCTCGCTCCCTGGTCAGGGGATGCACATAGTCTGGCTGAGGGGGATGAGTGTTCATTGTTGAAGCTGCTGATGGGGAAATCCATCAGTGCTCCTGGTTCTGAGCAGGCTGTTTTGAGATAGCTGCTCCAAATCAGCCACCATCACCTTACAACCTTCTTTACCCAGTTTAAAAAATGCCCCATGTGCTCAGGATGGCTGTAAATAGAAAGAAATTAATTCCTTCAATGATTGCTGTGGAGGTTTGGGTTTAGGATTTCAAAGTTGTCACTACAGGATGCTGAAGGCCACTGCCTGAAGCCAGAGGCAGAGCTTTTATTGATTTCCATGAGGGTGATGTCAGGACCAGGTTCTTTGGGCTATTTGAAACTACACAAATATTTGGATGGAAAATATAGGCAAGAATTGGAATAACATTTTCACTTGGAGCTGTGGCTGGGCAGATGCTGTGCTGAATTCTGTGATACACTTTCATGTGACATTTATGTAGGAATAGATACTTTATTTATAAATGAAAGCTTTTGAAGGCCACTGCAGTCCTGCACTGAGACTACAGCTTGGAGTGCTGGCAGGGAATTAAGTTCCCCTCTATCCATGGGAGAAGGCACAAGTAGAGTTTTCCCTACTGGAGACACATTTCTGTTCTTCTTTGGGAAAAAAAAAAAAAGTCTAAAATCAACCTCTCAACATGAGCCTTTAATGTTCTTTTCAAAGCCTGAGGTTTGTAACTGAGGAGAGTTTTGGGTTCCAGGGCTGAAATTACCCTGCCCCAGCTAAGGAAGGTGGTTTTTATTTAGTAGGTTCTCTCATCCTTAGAGGTAGTGCTGGCGTGGGAGCACTGCTGAGCCATTAAGGCTCTCCCATTTAGCTTTGCTCCCCTGTCAAAGGAAGGCTGAGGGCATGTCAGTTTGGGATGGAGCACAGGTAAAAATGCCAGCTCTCCAAGGGCTGCAAAAACAAGGGGTTTACTGCAGGTTTCACTCAGGTGGTGTTTTTTTTCCTGCTGCTGTGAAGTTTTCAGTCCCACAGAAAATCAAATGCAATTCATCTTCACCTGCCTTTTGTCCATAAATGTTGCCATCATTTTACACTATCATGAAGTCTTTACAAAAAACCTGATTGATTTTTTTTTTTTTTTTTTTTCCCTGCATCAGTTTGCCTTTAAAAATGGGAAAATGATGAGGTAATGCAGAGAAAGAGTCGAGTCCCTCTCCTTGTCAATCATCTGGGTCATTCTGACAAATCCCCTGTGGTTAATAAGACATGTCCAATGTAACAAATTCTTCCTCGTGCACTTAATTCATGACTTGGACCACTCCCAGTGGTCCTGGGCATATTTCAAATATTTTTAATATATCTAGAATATGTGCAGTATCTTAAAAGGTACCTAAAGTGTTAAGATCTTCTCAACATTCTGTTCATTGCCAAGCACTGTAGAGTTATAAAGTTGAAAGTGTCTGTCTTCTTTGACATTTTACAACCTTTCTTGTACTATGTTTGTCTTACATGGGTTTCTTTATCTATCTATGTAGCTCCTATCATTAAATTTCAAGCAAATTTGCCTCAATCCTTTATTTTTACTGCTGGCAGAAATATAAGTTTGCATTAATAGAAGGAGCACAGAAGAGCTGGGGAACATGGGCCAGATAAAATGTCACGGTGTGATGGTAGAGCCATCAAGCCCAGTGGAGATGGTTCATCATGATAATGGTTTATTTGACATTTATAGGCAGTATTTTGTGAAAGGTCAGGCTCTGACTTGGCAGCTGAGCGACATTTCAGGGTTTTACATGTTCAAGTAGAAGGTGGATATGAAATAAAAATGGGTTCTTAGAGATAAATGGCACCTTAACAGACCAAGCTGTGTGAAAAATGCACACCAAAGCCAGATATTCCAGAAGAAACATCTAAGCAAGAGTGAAAGACAGCACTTGAGCATCCTTTCCTGACATTCCACACGAATTTTTGTGTAGTTTCTTCAGAGCCACTTCAGTGCCTCAGAAATGTTGCTGTCTTCAGACCAGCTTGAAGGACTGGCAACATCTGAGCCTGTTTCGTAACTTCCTTCTCCTCGTCTCTGCACACAGCTCATGAAATAGAAGAGTTTATATTTTATTTAGGAATAGTTGAGAGGAAAGAGCCACAAGAATTTTGGCTCTAACTACGCATTCCTATATTAATATGGATAGGGAAAAATATAAAATAATGCTCTTCTTTCTGGGTTTTTTTAGGCAATTTGATCAGCCAGCCATGTTGACTTTTGCTGCTCTTTGTCTGAATAGTTACATTATTCACCACTACAATATCAGAGTCTTAAAGTTATTTATTGTACATTTTATTATCAACTGTCCACTTTGTGATATGGGACAATTAGCCATGTTTGAGGACTGGGCTTAATGTAATAGAAGTTCTTGTTGTAATTCAGCAAATCTTTCTCTAAAATTCTAGAAATTGAATTCTGCTTTTCCTGAGCTCTTCTCTGGATACTGGGGCCAGTTTTGGTGAGCAGTTGCTTGCTCTGAGCAAGTCTTGGATTTGAGAACAAGACTGAGGCCCAGACCTGACCACTGCTGGAAACCACACAGGGATTTTAAATTTCAGTGGAGGCTGCATCCCAGAAAGTTTTTGGTACCCAGCTTATGGAGCCACAAATGCTGCATCTCTGACTTTCCCCAGCACTACAAACCCGTGCAGTAGGCATCAAATCCCGATGCAGACTCCACATTTTGCACCATATAATTTCTTGTCTTTTCCTCCCTTATTTAAACAATTTAGAGCAAGAGAACTGACATCATTTATGCCTCCTCCCCTTTAACACATCTTGCCCGTTGTAAGTAATGATAATGTTTAAATCCAGGCTGTAATTAACTAGCTGCTGATGGGTGGGACACAAAACACAAGCCATCATTTAGAGGCACATTCTGTCGGGGTTTGGGGGATGAGCTCAGCCATGGTGGGGGCCAGCCCATGTCTCAGGGAGTGGGGAGTGCTGAGTGAACACAAATTGCTGAGCATTTTCCAGTTCTCCATGAGTGTGGATGCTGCAGGGCTGTCACAGGCAGTGTTCCACACGAGTAGGTGTGTTAGGGATTGGATTGGGCTGACAAATCTGATTGCCCTTAACTGACAGTCTGGCCCCCTGAAAAAGAGGTGAAGCTCTATTTATCCCTGACTGTCTGCTCACACATAAGCATTTCCTCAAGTCTTTTTAAGTCCAACCTTCCTCTGTTGAAACATGAAAAAAAATATTCCTGTTTTCAAGAGCAGGAATGGAAACTGATTCACTTTTCATACTGGAGGGATGACTGTGAACGATGTGGAATGTTCCGGTTTTTCCACATCAGCAACGCTGCTTTATCTCAGGATGCTTTTGTTCTGTTTCCAAAATAAACATCTCTTAATACTTGCACGAGGTGTATTTGACAAGCAGGCTTCTGGGATCATCCACCATTCCTTAGGTAAGCAGTCACCCTGCTTATGTATTTACAGCTCTGTTTACATTTGTATAAACGAAGGAAAAAATCCCTTTTTAAAACATGTCAGTTCAAACCCAGAAGCCTTATGGAAGGCCCAGGCTGTTTAGCACAAATTCTGAATTCTTGGGTCAGGTGAACCCAAAGATAGGAAAGAATAAAAGATTAGTGGGGGCTGATTTATCCTAAGGAGTGTTACAGCAGGATGATGAAGAGCCCAGAGCCAATTCTGGGTTCAGGTAGGGCATGGAGCACCTTGGGGCAATAAATCCAGCTCTTGGTACTGACCTCTGTCTCCAGAAGTTTCTAAATCACTGCTTGCCAGGAGCTGGGAGAGAATCCCTGCAAACAGCCCCTGCCATTATCTGTGCAAGATGAGGATCCTCAGTTGATTGCTCTTGGGCAGGATTCTGGGCTCAAGCACCTCGAATTTGATCCTAATGGAGCTTTTGGCTGCGTTTTTTTTTTGCTTTTTCTGATAGTCAAGTTGTTTTGGAAAACGGTGGTGGCTTAAGGCAGCCTTTCAATTCTTGGATCTTCTGTGCAGTTTACATTGCTTTAAAACAAAAGTCTTCAAAAAGGAAGTTCCAGTGCTTTGGTGATTTCAAAGAGTTGTTTCTTTATTTCTTGTAGTTAAGGGGGTTGGGATAAACTGAAGCTGTGGGTTGAGAGGTGGAACAGGGTTTGTGAAGTTGGGAGGTTACACCGGCTCAGGATGTTGTTTTCCTCATTAATATGCACCAATATTTACTCTGAATTCAGCACTTGGGGGTTGTGTGTGTTTGTTACCCCAGACCCCCAGTTTACAGCAGGAAAGCAGCTCCATCCCAGCTGTTAAACACCCTCAGGTTTGCTGTTCAGAGACAAAGGGTACTTCTTTTAAACGTGAGGAAATGTTGTGGTTTTTTTCTCTCTAAAACAAAACCCAGCCACACCTGAGATAGGAAAATTCTTCCTCTGCATGAGCAGGGTCCTGGGGAAGCTCTGAATTGCTGTGGGGTCGTGGCTGAGTGGGCTCAGAGACCCCCAGGGCCTTCCCTCAAGGGCTGGTTTATGTAACTTCCTATCTGATGGTGATGTGGAAGGTCAGGAGCTTTTTAAATCCATGTTTGTGCTGTGAACAGCACAGAACTGAGGGCAGTCCTACTGCACAGGCCACTGCTCCACACCACTGGCATCCCTAAACATTCATCTCCAGAGCTTTCTCCCTCTAATGAAAAACATTTTGTGTAGCTCTCATAACTCTTTCACTTTTAGCCTTTTTTTTGGTGTGTTTGAAATGCCTTGATCTAGGCAGCTTCCAGCTTCTTTCTTCTTTTTTTTCTTATTTTTTCCCTCTTTTTGGTTTTGCAATATTAAGTATGCCCTCAAATCTCATTAACATTTTAGACATTTACTTTAAAAGTCTACTTGGTGTTTCTAAGATCTCTTCTGCGCTTTGACAAAAGTTCCAAAAGGAAGAAAAGTTGTATCTTTCTATTTTGGCAGGCTCTGCTCCATTTGTCAGTGACAGAATGTGAGCCTCTTGGCAAAAGAGTTTTTAATATAAATACTAGATCTGACTGTAAAAATAAAAGCTGAATTTTCTGACAACTCCCTGAAATGTCAAGTTTGTTGTCACTGTAACAAATTAGAAACAGATCATTATGAGAAAATATTCTCCATGGCTTTTTCTTTAGAATTTCTAAGTGCAAAAATGTAAATTTTCTGTACATTTTTTTTCCTTAAAGTTTTATTGAAATAGATTTTGACTTTTTTTTTTTAAGGAAATAAGCAGTTTTGAAGAAGAAATTAATTTGTTAACCAGGATACCACATAAAAATGCAAATATCTAAAAAATTAGCAAAGTAATGATAATAATAGAGTTAATAAGTGGAAAAATGTTGGGAGTGGGATAGGATTTTTTTTTATTTCTAAAAACTGTGTTGACATGGCTGGGTCTAGAATGAATCAGAACTGCTCTAGTCTTTTCCTTCCCTGAGAAAATTTCCATTGCAATGGGAATAAACCCTTGAAAATGGCCTGAACAGCAATTCCACGGGTATTACTTCTCTTTCACCACACCTCGTGTTTTTCACAAGGGGATGAAAGTTTGGCCATTAAATTAGGATGGAGGCTGCCTCCCAAAGCGCAGAGAATCCTGCTGAACATCAGGAGAAGATCAGAGCAGTAACCAGCACAGGGTGTTAATGTTTGGGAGCAGATCCCTTGCCCAGCTTGGCTGCTCCAGGCTATTTGAGGATTGTTTTCAGCATTATGGCTGGGGCTGGGTGTTTGTGTATTGCTTTAGCACAATGAGGAGATTGCTGCCATACCTACTCCTCACTCATTTTCCATTAGCTGGTCTTCAGAAAGGCTACAGCCAGGTTTTTCCATCCTGCAGTTAAAAGAAATTCTCTTTGTAAAGGGGCTTTGTGCAGTCAGGGACAGCTGGAGGCCAACACAGCCCTGCTCCTTCTTCTCCTGTGGCTGTCCCAGCATCCTGCACACACACAGCAGCCTGCTGCAGGCACCTCACTGACATTTCCAGTTGAACAGCTGGATTTTGGGGCTGGGAGGTGCATTTCCTGCCCTCTCTGCTGTTGGAGCACCAGGGCTGCAGCTCAGAGAGGGAAGGATGCTTGGCTCTCCCCCAGATGTGTTTATGTAAGGCCCTGCTTGCTGTGCCTCTGGGATTTGCAGTCAGAGCTGCTGCTGCAGCCCCCAGGAGCTAAACCCCAAAACCTGTCCCTTTAACTGAGCCTCTGAAAACTAAATTATTTGGTTCTGAAGGCAGGAATTACCTAAATATATATATATTTTTTTTTATTCTGCAATGACTTCATGCCTTCCAACACCTTTTTTTAATCCATGGTGGACTTTTTTTCCCCTTAATGTAGAGAAATTCAATCATGTTTGTAAAGAAGACTGGGCTAACTGATGAAAAACCATCAAAAAACCATGATAAAAATAGTTGTTTTATAGATTATCAAAGCTTGATGAAGTAGGCTCCAGTGAGTGATTCAAGTCACTGAATAACAAGATAGAAAGTAATGGAAAAAGCCGAAGGTAACAACCTTGATGGTAGAGTTAAATGATTTATCTGACTACAGCTATTCTAAAGGCAAAGGTTAGTGTACTGAGCTGGTGTTGGGAATTATGGCAGGAGGAATGCAAAGCCCTTTCAAGTTGCTGAGATTTGTTTTTGTTGTACATTTGCCATTCCCCTAGCATTAGCCTCAGTTATTTTATAAAAGCACTGCATTGACCTCTGCTGTGTGAAGTTTGCACACGTGCAAGTACCAGGAGTTTATTGAAGACAAATAGATTGAGAAAGGGAGGAAATGGCAAAAATAAGGGTAAAACTGCAAATTGTAATGGTAAAACTGCAAATTGTAATGGTAAAACTGCAAATTGTAATGGCAAAACTGCAAATTTAATGGTAAGGTGGTATTTCTACACAGTAAACCACTGTGATTCATAATTTTTGCCAAACACAGTGCCTGTGCCAGCTCTCCCAGTTTCTCTTCTTTTGTTTCTTCTTTCATTTCTCCCCTTGTTTCCCTGTCTCCTCCCTTTTTGCTCATCCCATGCTGCCAACCAGCTCAATTCCCACTCTGTGTCTTTCCAAGGCACCGCATCTGGTTTTGCTTGGCTGTCCTTGGCAGGCCCGTTCTATTGCTCAAGGGGTTGGCTCCTTCCTGGAATATCCACCCTTCTGGGGCCTTGGCTGGTGAATGTTAATGCTCAATCTGTGTCTGCACGCTGCTGGTGGCATTTTGCAGTTGTTCTGGCTCTGGGGAGGTGAGTCTGTCACAAGGGCAGGGACTCTGTCTGCTCCCAAACCCTGAGGTTTCTGCACAGCAGGAATGACCTGGGAAAAAAAGGAGAGCAGAACAGGCTGGGAGGTGTGGTGTACAAACCTTTCAAAGTCACAAAACTCTGAGAAAGTTTTGAAATAGAACAGTAGAGAGAGGTGGAAGCAAGAGCTGACTTGGGAAAGCTGCTTCTCTTTGGTTGGGAAGTGTTCCACAGGGGACAGGACAAAGGGAGAGGGGTGTGATCCTTAAAATAATGGTGAAGAAGAAATGTATTTAAGGAGGGAACCACAACTCGAGTGAATATAAATCACTAAAGTGACTCTCAGTTCTGCACAATCCAGAGCAGGCTGTTCCTGTTAAAACAGTGCCTGCCTGCTTGAGAATTCACAAAGGCTGGATAAAATTAATGATAAGCCAAGAAGGAGGAAGGTGTGAGACTGTCAGATTTCTTGAAATGTGTGGAGACATTGGTGTGTCTCTCATCTTGGTGGGAAAAACAACAAAGAGAACTGAATATAGAAACAGCACAACTTAGCCTGGTGCTTCCCTAGCAGGAAATGCTGCTGCACACACTGTATTTCTGCCCTAGCATTGATTTATCTGAGGGATAAATCAGCTTCTTTCATTATTATTTGTTGTTGATTTTTTTCATATGGCTCTCCTAGCTGACTGCTATTTTCCCATAGCATTTTCCCAGCATGCCTTCAGAAATATCAGAAAATGCTCACAGACGCTCCAGAAAAGTGCCAACTAAATATTCCACAAAGTGCTTGCAGAGCTTGTGCAATGTTTCCCCTGGTCCTTCCCAGCTGTTTTTGAGCATTGATCTAATATTTCCCCCGTGAGCAGTTAGCATTTTTGTGACATTAAACATAGTGGGGAGATTGTGTTTCCATGGGTGAATAAAGTGACTGATCTGATTTTTCAGATGAAAATGAATTCTCAATGTTCCTCCTCACCAAAAATTGCTGCTCCAGATTGCTGCCTAAGGGTTTGGTTTCTTCTGCTCTTTTGGGGCTGTCTGTGGCTTCTCCAAAGGAAATAAGGTGCTTTTAGTGTTACAATTCAGACTACTCCAAATACATTATATGTGACACTTTGGTTTCTGCTGGCATTGTATCAGACTCTTAATGGTCTCTATAATATTTAAGCAGATTATCTGAGGTATTTTTCAGTATACCTAAAGAAGAGGTGGCTATGCCAGCTGTCTGCAGCTGGAGGAATTTAGGTTGTGTGGATGTAAATAGAAGTCATACAAATCCTATCCACCTCATGAAACACTTTGCATTCGTTTTCCCAACAGTTCTTTTCTCTTTTCTTCCCTAAAACTTGTGTCTAAACAACATGACCCAAAGAAAGGCTGACAACACCAAACAAGCACAAATTTTGTGCTGTTTGTTCAGCGGTAATTGGTTAATTACAGGTCAAATCCTGAATTGTAGCACTGCAGTTGTGAAGCTCTGGACCTGTTCATGTAAAACACGTGGCTTTGGGAAGCACAATTATCATTATACAGAATCAAGCCTCTAATTAGGCTGGTAAAATTTCAGTAATACTTTTTCTTCAGCAGGACAGGTGCAACCCACCTTCCAGTTTGCAAAGCTTGCTGTCTCTTGAGGAAAAACATTTTTATAAAGTATCACAAAGTATTCAAATCCATTTCCCTAAGATTATAATTGGCATAAATCAACTTGTGCCATTTTTATAGAGATAATGGATGTCTTGAAAATGTTCCAGGTAGATCTCAATATGGTCTACATGCAACAAATTTGCTGTTTTGTAGAATATATTGGTGAAGCCCCAAATTGCTTGTCTGGTTTTTTATCAATATATCAATTTATCCCCGATTTCATTGAGAAAATGTTGACCCAGAAGATGTTGAAGGCAGAAATTGTAGCATAAGCAGCACTTTTCTGGGTGTCTTCTGCAGCCAAGCCCCAGAAAGACCCAGTTTGAAGAACTAGCACTAAAAACAGTCGTAAATGTTTTCAACAGCAGTGGCACAGGAGTGAACACAGGGGCTGGGCTCCTCTCAGAGCTCTCGTGCATCCTGCACCTCTGGAACAGGACCTGCATGGTCACTGTGGGTAACAGCAGCACCTGGAATAGTATCTGTGTTTGTAAGAATGTGTGTATAGATGTCAGAAGAAAAGCTCATGCTGCAAAAAGTATGTGCTTGTAAAGCAGAACAGTGGGAGGAGGGAGAACAGTTGGGACTGGAAAATTCCCCACTGATGTAGCTGTAAGGCAATATTTACATCAAGTCGGAGATGGGGTGCAGCCCCTGGCTGTAAGTGCTGTCTGCAGACTCATACAAAATCTGTATGAAGGAGAATTTCTGTTGACTTTAAAAATGACTGTTAGCAATTTCTTTTTCCTGGTGATTCGCTTATTTGTTCTCAATACTGATTAATTAGAGAAGAACCAAACCAAGACATGCTCCAAGGCTTTCTGAGCTCCTTAAATCAATCAAGAGAGACCACTGCTCCAAATAAAACTGGCTGTATAAACACACCACTGCATAAATGTTTGATAGATTCTATTGGACTGGAACAATATCACTTCTGAGATTTATTGTCTGGGAATCTGAATAATATTCTGTAGAATCCCCATTATCAGTCAGGCCCCGATCTGCTTTAATTGACTGGCAGCATGCAGTGCAGCTTGTGATTTCTGCTATCTCCTTAGTCCTGGCAAGAATAAAGCAGTCTCTGGAACCAGCAGTCTGAGGAAAGAAACCATCAGAGTTTAGATGGGCCAGACTTGGGGTTCAGAGCCAGGGGACCTCTCTGGGCTCAGGAGGCCTTGCATGAACAACCCACGGGGATCCTTCGTGTCTTTGCTCTGTGATGAGCTGAAGTGACCCCTCAAAGCTTGGCTTTGTTTCTTGCTGAGCCCCAGCCAAGGCAAGAAGCACTTTTTGTGCTGCTGACAGCGTTTGAGCATCCCTGGGCTTTAGGAAGGGGGATGCTTTCTGCAGCAGTCGCTCTGCATTTCTGCTCCAGGGTTGATTTAGTCCAGTTTAGTTGGATGTTTGTGTGTTTGACTTTTAATTTAGTCCTTGCAAACAGAGAGCTGAGAGAGAGATACAGGCTGCAGATGACACTGGGCTGCCTAAATAAGAAGACAAAGTGTTCTGAGGTGCCGCAGGGAGATGGCAACTGTGTGAGTTCACAGTTAGTTTTCACATTTCACAGAAAGAAGTTTACATTCAGGCCCTTCCTTAGGGAGCTGTTTGGCATCCTTGTGCAAACAGCAAAGTCTTCCTTGCCCAGAATGGGCTCCTGTCCCAATCTCAGCAGGCATCCCAGCACAATCCACAGCAGCCAGAGCCCTGGGTGTGCAGGAGCTTCAGCCCTGGGAAGCTCTGCTGGCCTTGTGGCAGCACATCTTCCCTGCCAGGACTCCCCCAGGGCTCCCTGCTGCTCCCAGGAATCCCACCTGGAAATCCAGGAGCAGGGCTGGGCATTCCCTCCTCACAGCTGGGGCTGCATCTCCTCACTGCTCACTGGAAACCAAACCATGACTGGGGATGGCTCAGCCTTCCCCCAACTAGCCAAGCAATTTAGTTATTTAATAATTAACTTGCTAGACATGCCCCAAGGAAAAAACAAAACCCTCTGACTGATTTTTTTTAATGGAGAAAAGCACAGTTGCCAGGGAACAATAGCAGCAGTGGGTTGCCCTCAGCTGGGGTATTTTGGGTGGGTTGAAAAGCAGAAACCACGTGGATTGTGGTTATCTTTGGCTGTAAATGGTTATCAGGGTCGTGTAGGACTTGTGTAAATACACACATGCTCCTTCCTGAGCTCTTTGCAGTGGGGGAGTTACTCGTAATTGGGTTGGATGTTGTATGGTTGTCCAAATAAGCCATTTGTTTGGAGTGGAAAATCTTTTAAGGCAGAGCAGTTTTCCATCTATTATTAGATCAATTGATTCTGTTAAAAAGAACACAAAGTTTTCTGGCACTCAGGCCATTTTTAAAAAGATCTTGTGGGATTCTTTAGGGTTCTTCAGTGACATGAAAAATGAATTATCTGTTCCAAATCTGAGCATTTTTTTCACTGTATCATTCAATCTACTAAATATTATTGTACTTGCAGGCCTCTCCTCCCTTCTCCTCTTGGAAATATTGCAATTTGAACTCATAAACCTTCACTTGGGAATTGCAAAACCTCACATTACGTGTCATATTCATTGAGGAATTTTAAAGGAACCCCTGGAGTCCTACATGCCACGTTTTCATAATACTTAAATCTGATTTGTTGTAACTTTCTCCAAAGCTTAATTGGAATAGTTTTCAATTGGCTTGAGGGGAGATCCAGGGATTTATCTTAAAAATATCATGCAACTTAATCTACTTAAAAGAAGGACAAAATTGTGGTTGGACATGAGCCTGATCTTTCAAATGTGGTGTTTCTCAGCTGAGTCTGGTGACGAGCTCCAGAGCTGGTGTTTAGTGATGGTTAGAGGTAGCATAAAACAGCAGTTTGATTTTTTTTCAGTCATTTTTTAAAATTCCCTGTCTGATGCTTAAAATTCTCTCTCTTTTTTTTAATCTTTTCAATCATTTTTCAGAAATTTGAAACTTTTTTGGACTCATAGTTACTCTGAAGGTAGCACAGGTTCCTTCTGATGGTCAAACCCTAATGTGAACCTTAATGTGAAAATGCTCTTGTGGCTTTTCTTCTTTAATCTGAGACAAATATCTGCCATTCTGCTGTGACCACTCAGTCACAGAAAGCTGCCAGCATTTCCCAAGGCAATCTTAGAGAAAAGCTGGAATTACAGGGATATTTAAGGACATTATTTTTAAAAATCTGGAATTGATATGCAGAAATAACTTACTAAATTCTCAGTGAACTTTCGTCACAGCAGAAAATTAAATGTATGTGGACACAGACGTGTGCTCAACTCTTTAGTCAGGATGGTTTGTGTCCCCATCAGTATATTAAATATGGTCATATATGTTATCTATATTACATTATATTACATTATATTACATTATATTACATTATATGTGTTCTGCTGATTTCTTCTGAAGCTTAACTGAGATCTGAAAAATGTAAGAGTGATTTCTAAAAGCTTCCCATTTTACCCTTTGTTGCTTGGTAGCAATACTTTCAGCCCAAATATGACTTGAAAACATGAAGAAGTGTGGTTTTTATTTTAAATTAGAAAATAAAAATGGTCAGACTAGAAATCATCCAAACCTCTTTGCAGAACTGTTTTCAGAATCAGTTTTCCCCAAATACTGCAGGGGAAAAAGTCAGTCCTTGGCTCCTTCCAGTGGAAAATGTTTGTGCAGTTTGCATGGGATGTAAATTAAAGCAGGAGAAAGTCGTAGGGAAGCTGACAGCAACTGGGCCTGTTTGAAAGAAAACAAAGTGAAAGTCAGTGGGAGCCTGGCTGCCCTGGAATGCCTGCCCCAGTTGTGAACTGTGTGATCCAGATGGTTTTCCTCCTGGAACAGGGAACTCAACACAGCCAGGACACAGCTGTTTTCCTCCTGGAACAGGGAACTCAACACAGCCAGGACACAGCTCCCGGGGCTGCTCC
>NC_031781.1:17301588-17321218 GCF_001522545.3 Parus major
TTGGCAGCAGGAGGAGAAGAAGAGGTGCCCCAGCTCTCTGGACAGGGAGGAACAGGAGGAATGTGGCAGGGACAGCACGATGCAGTGTGTGCCCCAGCCAGGGGTAGTTTAAATGTAAAAGGAGCTGCAGTGAAATATTCCAGATATTTACTGAATGAAAATGCCCTGTGTTCTGCAGAAGACTGTTTCTATTCAGAGGCAACATAAATTTTCCAGGTTTGCCAGTCTGATGAAGCTTATGTGGAATTAACAGCCCAAAGGAGATGATTCAGGCTTCTGCAGGACCAGGAACTGGATGATCACCACCTTGTTTGCTTTGGGCCACCTAAGCCAGTGTCACTCTGAGTGCCAAATGTCCTTGTGAGAACACTGAAGGGTGTGGGGCAGGTCCTGCCTGGGCTGTGGACAGGGATCTCTGATCCTTGGTGGCAGACTGCACATGGGAAGTAAATATATCCTTGTTTTCAGACACATGTCAAATCCAAGTGTGGGTCCTCTCCACTGACAGGGAGTGGGAGAGAAGAAAGCTGCCTAATTTTGGAGCCCTCTAAAATGTTATTAGTGCTCATGTTGTAACTGGAGATGAAAGAACACTCTGAGAGGAGTCTCTGCCTTCTGCAGTTGCCACAGTGCTGCAAGGTCACGTCTGGTGCTGGAGATTCTCCATTATTTTTTCTGAGGAGTTGATGTTAATCAGCTTTCAAGGGCAGGCTGGCATGTTTAATGCTAATGGAAGTTTCTAATGCTCCTGCTTTTCCTGGTTATCTCTTGCCTGCCTTCCTCCCCCCCATCCATCAAGATTAACAAGAATTTATTATATTCAGCTTCCTTTCAAGAGCTGTCATTAGAGGCACAGAACCATTTGTAAGATTTATTTATTCACCCCAAGGATGCTGGAAAGGTGTGCAAGCTTGAGGAACACACACATAACTCGATATGGGATATGGGGAAGGCTTCCTCTTATCAGAATTGTTCCTTAATAAGGAATAAATGCCAGCCCAGGGCATCATCCTGCCCAACATCAGTCTCCCTCTAAGGCAGATGCTCTCTGGTCCTGGTGTAGCTGTTTATACAACTTTTAAAGCAAGTTTGGTTGCCACCAGGAGGCTGAGAACACCTCCTGGTATCTTTGACTTCCCCATGAAGGATCTTGACTCAAAACTTGATCCAGCATCTCCCTGACCTGACTGACTCACACCCTGGGGACGGATGCAGAATCCCAGAAACTTCTCTGGTTCACTTCAGGAGTGAGCACAGGGCAGAAGTGACGCTTCTGTAAATGTAGGAGCTGTGATACACAGTGTGTACAGAGAGGATTTGCATGTGCTCCATAAATCCATCAGGATCCGTTTACCCGAGCATCCATCACGGCCTGGCAGCCCCAGGGGCACTCTCTCCTTGCAGGTGCCTGGCAGAGTTGATCCAGATGTGGTCAGGCAGGGCTGTTCAACATCTGGAAGTGCCAGACAAACTTACAAAATCCTTCCTTTTTTTTTCCATAGCAACGTTTGTGAGTGGGAAGGATGGATTTGCCTCATTCATTCATTCATTCATTCATTCATTCTGATCCCACACTTGTGAGTAAGCCCAAGAAGGAAAATGCATGAAAATAACACAGATTTCAGCTGTAATTTCTGGAAATTCCTTTGAAGGGAATTAAGGGAATGGAATATTAATAGCTGCTTCCCTGTTTCCAAAACTTCATAGAGGACTGAAATGAAAACAAGATATTGAGTTCCTCTGTTAAGGAGCTCCACAAATGAAGTGTAGGAACTCTAATCCCATCTCCATGACTGATTAGAACATTCTCCTGTAACCCTGATGCTCTTCAAAGCAAGTCATGGCAGTGGGAAAACTAACTCAGGCCCTTAGTGAAGCTCTTGATACTCCTGAATTTGAAAATCCGTGTACCTGAATAAAAATTTGGAAAACTTAAACAGTATCTACATCAAGAAGGTCACCTGGAGCCCATGTGTAAATTATTAAATACTACACGTAATGGAACCCAATATTCTTGGAACATGAAGCAGCAGCTAAATGGAAACTTTGGCTATTACCATATTCATGTTTCATGCAAAAATATTTTCAAGATCAAAGTTCTGTTATTAAAACAATGGGCATGAAAATAACAAAATTGCTTCTCATAAAACAAACATATTCTTTGTATCTGAGAGGTTTTTCACAGAAATCTGTATTTTGAAGCAGTAATGCATTACAGATTTCTGTGCTGCACTACTTTGATTCATTCATTAAAATAGTTTTGATTTTGGCATGTTGCAAAGGTCTAAATAAAAGCATTTTAGTTATATAAATACAGACTCTGTGGATTCAACAGTAATATAGTACGTTTGGAAAAGTGTCATTTGTTCTGAAAATACACAAAGACCAAACCACAGACAGAATTTTCTGTACATTGTAAACATTCTCACAGTATGGGTATAAATATCCCTTTTTTTGATTCATTGCATGCCAGGTCGTCAAGCAAAGAGATAGAAAAAGAAGCTAAAGAAAAGGGATTATAAATTTACTAAGATGCTTAAAGGCAGCAAAAGCCAAACAATAAAAGAGCTTACAAAGTTTTAAGTCACTGTATACAGACAGGGCCATAAAATTACAATAACAATAGCAGATAATATAATCTCATATTTACATCACTTTCATCCACAAGATCCCCACAAGCTGTGGCGTGTTTGGGGATTTGTGGTGGGTGTTTGGTGTCTGGTGGGTCCTGGGCAGAGCTGGGCTGTTGTCCCTTCTCAGAGGGATGTTTAGGAAAGGTTTAAGAGGGTCAGTGAGGATCCTTCTCCAGTTTGATGCATTTTCAGTGTGAAGTATTTTGAGCCCAGGTTACAAATTCTTCTCCTTCCCTCCCTAGAAAATGTTCCCCCCTCATTCCATGCAAACTCCTCACTGCACCAGTTTTCCCCTTTTCTTTATGGACCATTTTATCCAACATCCTTTCTCTGTCAGCTCAAATTGTTATTTCTTTTCCAGGAATGGGAATCCACAGTTGGCAATCAGATCATGTTCCCCCAGACATGAACTTCTGCCTGATTTTGGTCCTGCAGGACCTGGCAGAAGGCAGGAGCAGGTATGACATGATTGTATCAAACCTGTCCTGGCAGCAGCAGGTGCTGCCACTGCCCACAGCCACAGCCAGCTGTGGATTTGGAATTACATGAATATCTCTCACTCTGCTGTGTCTGTGTACATCCAGAGTCTGGTGTCCAGCAGCACCTCGCTGTCCTGGCCGAGGGGTAACGAGCACCTGCAGATTCCTTCTCTTATGAAACAAAGCCTTTTTTGGGGAAAGGACAGAGATTTGGGCTGTTCCCCTGACCAACCACCCAGGAGAAATGATCCCAAGCCCGTGGTTTCCCCACCCTGCTGGGAATGAGGAGGGGGAAGGTCCCTGGAAGGAGGGGAGGGAGCTGCTGAGGGTCCCCACTCCCTGCTGGCTGCCAGGCAGAGGAGCTGAATAAAGCCTCATTTTACATGTAAATGTATGTAAATTTCAATGGGTCCAAAGAAAATTTAGACTTCAGAAACTAATGATTTTGGTGCCTTTTGTTTATTCCTTTTATCTATTCATTGTCTTTTAAATATGCATTTTAAAATGCACCGGTTTGTGCCCAATAGAGCAAATCCTGAAGCCTTTCTCCAGCTGAATTCCTCTTAGGAGCCTTGTTTGCTCTTTTCCTGGCTGAGCTCCCAATGCCTTGATAGCAGTTTTATGTGAGTAAAGCCCTGAGTATTTGCATGACACTGAAGAGCTAAAATTATCTCTAAATGGAGCAAAAAAAAATAAAAAATAAAAATTGCCAATATATATTGTTCTGCGAAAGATTGCTCTTTGGTGGGCCCAGAGGGGACATATTGTAAATATGATTTAAAAATGTCTCTGCTACTACTGTCTGATCTTATCATCAGATGTTGCTGTGGAATTTGTCTACCCAGACCCCAGAAAGGAAAAACAGATTGAGAACATTAACTTGTGCTGTGAGAAAATATCTCCAACTTACTTTGTCTGGCACAAAAAAAAAAACAAACAACAACCCACCAACCCAACAACTCTGCATTAAAAATGTGCTCTAAAAATGGAAACAAACATTAAAATGCTGTCTGTCTGCTTTGATCGCTCTGAACTGAGATTGTAAGCGCTGCTTTGGATTCTTTGATGTCGGGGAAGTGACATTTTCCCCCGGTTCTGTCTGACTGTTGTGATGAACTTGAGGTTTTCATCCGTCTTTGTGACACCAAGGGTCCAACACGGCTCGGAGGGGATCCCTGCCTGGAATCTGATTGCAACAGCCAGCCCTTCTCAGGCTTCTTTATGTTAAAAACCTTGTATTTGGCCAAGAAATCATCAGTTGTCTCACAGACTGGCCTAGAGACAGGCTGGTTTTTTGTCAGTGGTGCTTTGTCAGCTCAACTCAGCAGCATATCATACTATAAAAAAGACAATTTTGGGGTTTTTTTTTGAGGAGATGCTCAATAACTCAGCACTGGGTGGTGAAGATGACAAGGCATATAAATGTCTGAAGTTAAAAGCAGTTTAAGAAATAGAATATGTTATCAGGCAGACATCACAATTAGTTTTGCAGAGCCAAAGGCTTTCAGATTTTGTCATTTTCTAAGACTCAAACTGTGCAACAGGAGAGCTTACAAGGAGCTTCTGTGCTCAGAACTGAGGAATTCAGGAGAATGCTTAGCAGAAGTTGGCATGGTTAGAGAAAAAATAAATGTTATCTCCAGGAGCTCAGGGTGAGAGTGTAATCAGAAATAGATCTGAAGGTACAGGACTGTGTGAAGAACAATAAATGAACAAATGATGAGTCCTGCAGGTTCTGTGTAATCCTTATATTTTTATAGAAAAGTATTTATGGTCGAAGGAGATGTGCACTTGTGTAAATAGAAGCTTCCATGTGGGAAGAATGCTTGAAAAGGAGTGAGGTTTGTCTATTTTTTATTATCTCAGCTGCTTTTTTGGCTTCTGTAGCTGCTGCTAATGCATTCTGTGGCTTGTCTGCTTTTCTGACTGGATTTAGAGACAAATGGGGCATCATGAGGAGGAAAATATTTCTGGAGTGCTTCCCAAGAATGGAGTTATTTAGAGCAAAAATTGTATGATTAAATATTTGGAAAAAAATCCTAAATTTTTGGAAATATGTATACTCTGCTAATTTTCATTGTTTTATTTCAGTAAGATGGCAGAAATTGTTACTGTTTCCTCCCACAGAATAATCAGACCAAATGGCAATGGCAAGAGAATTTCATATACAGCAGCAGCCAGTTTAAGGGCATCTAAAATAATCTGTCTTCCCTAAATTCTGATTTGGAGTAATTTGTTTCTACTAAGGTTGTTTAAGGAAGAATCAGAAATAAACTTGTTTATGTTTATCCCCAGTAGTTTTGAAGTCACAGCCAGTGTACTACTTTTCTGGTATGATTATTTTGGGTATTTTAAAGTGCAGAGATTTTCTAGAATATATCCCAATAAACACCACTGGAAATGTCCTTTCTTTTCCCCTTGTGCCTGTTTTGGAGCAGGCTGGAGAATCCCAGTGATGGCAATGTGTCATTTTGCCTTTTGTTTTTCTGACTATTTGAATTCCAAATGGAACATGACAAGGGCAAACTACACTTTTGAACTCTGACCTCTGCTTTAAATTGAATGTGAAGTCTAAATATCTCCCTCTTTGACTGTATCCAAAGAGAGGTTTGTCAGAGACATCTTATAACCTTGTGGCTGCAAGGCTATCCTCTATTAATTAAAAGAAGTTTTCTGAAGAAGTTCTGACTCAGTAGAATAGACAGGGGGCAAATGTGGGGAAGAAAGGCACATTGTTCCCGTGGACAAAGACAGGGGATCAATTTTCATAAATCTGCATTCCCAAGACAACTGTTCAAATCTGGTAAAAGGTCCATTTCTTTGAACTTACATACCAGAAAGCTTTTATTCCCCTGCTCTGCAGCAGACAGGAGTGCAGGTTAACTGTGTCTCATCAATGTCATGCCTTAGATGTTCCAGTGAGAAATTCTTTAGTTTAATGATGGAAGGTACCACCTACCTCAAGGAAAGAAAAAAAAAAAAGAAAAAAAAAAAAAGGGAAGAATGAAAGGTTACCTGTGGTGCCAGACTGTGTTTTAGAAGATTCAATTTCTCGAAGTTTTCAAAGCCCAGCTTTTAAGCTTCATGGTTTAAAATTGCTAGATGTTATAATTAAGGATTTAACATCACTAAAAAAAAAATTGCTTTTTTTTATTTCTGGAATAGCATGAATCAAAATTCGAACCACGAGTGTCCTGCCTAACCTAAAATCGTTTGGTTTGGAGTTCTTACTGCTATTTATTCACTCTTTTGAGACCAAATGATAGTAAAAAATGAACTTTATTTAACCCAGATCACTGCTTACACAGAATCCACAGCACTTTGCAAGTTCTCAGCAGCGTTGCACTGGAATGATGTGCTTGGCCACTCATGCAGAGGAAGCATATTTGTATTTCCAGAGCTTGTGAAGCACAAACATTTGTGTTAGTATTTTCTCCAATAATATTAATATGAATTGAATATTTTTGTTAGAGGAGCTTCAGGACATTCTGAGTGCAAAGAGACCGTAGGTACCTACATTTATATATGACAACCAGTGCATAGTCTAAGAGCAATCCCAATCTCAAAAAAAATTAAAATAACAAAGGCAGGGAGAAAAGATTTATTTGAGCTATTCCCTAGACTGAAATTCTTTCTGTCCTCTTGCCCTTTTGCTTCTCTTCACCTTCTTGTCTTCAGTACTTTTTTATTTTTTAATGTTTTAAAATCTTTTCCCACCACCAGGAGGGCCAGGAATAAACTTTCCTAAAAATGATGGGTCCTGGCACCATCACAGCATTTCTGTGTGGAAGGAAATTCAGGAAATTCAGGAAATTCAGGAAATTCAGGAAATTCAGGAAATTCAGGAAATTCAGGAAGATTGGGGCCGTGACTGGGAGCTCTAGACCAGGTTTGTGCCAGAACAGAAAAGGCCAGGAATTGCTCTCAGGTTCACAGAGGGAACAGACAGACAGAAGTTAATTAGCTAGAAGTTAGCTAGAAGTTAATTAGCTAGAAGTTAGTTAACTAGAAATTAAAACACCAACAACTTCATTGATAAATTTCCTGCTCTGAGTTTGCAGACTGCAGAAATGCGGCCATAAAGGGAATGCAGCAAATCCAGGGAATGCAACTTGGAAAAAATCCACCTGCTGAGGTGTAAAAATACAATTTCTTTTCCTGTTTTCTTTTTTCTCCTCTTTGCTTCCCTGACTATTCATCCTCACGATCTTTTCCTCATCTCTTCAGATGAAGAAGACTTTAATGAAGTCTTTAGCCAGACTTTAATGAAGGAGCTTTTACTGCATCACCTTTGGATCTGTACAGTTGTGTTACACCTATCTAAAAGTGTCCTTTTCTCCTCTAGATACAGGCAGGCACAGCAAATGAACTGGTTTGTGTTTCTCAGACATTTTTAATATTAAGACAAAATCATATTCATGAAATGAATGAGATAAAAAAACCTCAGAGGAAAAAAAACCTGGCAACTTAGTTCTAATGACAACATCTTTTTGTAGATGTATATATAAACATATATATGCACTTATTATTTAAAGACAATTTGATAATTAAAGTAGCTGATCAGTATCTTTACTCTTTTAAATAGGAGAAGATTTTTGAACTGGCGAAATTTGGGTCAATTATAGAATCAATTAATTAAACCCAGTGTTCATAAAATAATCTGTTATAAGGAGTAGTTATACTCTGAATGTGAATTCCTGTGTACCTCTCCCATGGTGTTGATAATTGCAGATGCTCTTTTTCCCCAGAAATAAAGGCACAGGAGCGTGGTGTAACCAAAATTTCACTTCTCACCACTTGGATCCTTGCATTGGCACAGACATTGCTCAGGAGTTAGTATTGGGCACTTATTCTATAGCTTTTTCATACACATTTTAAACTTTCTTTCACCATCCCCTCTCAGTGTCTTACAGCCTCTGCTTGTTTGAAAAATCTACAGAGATTTTGAGGAATAAATTCTGCTCTCTGTGGTGCAATCTGCACCCTGCCTTGTGCTCTTGCTCTTCTTGGCTTTGGTGAGAACTGAGCTACTGCAAGTCTTGCACAGGATCCTCAGCAATTACCAGAACCTAAACAGATTGGCACTTCAAAAGGATCAGCATTTCCTTGGGAAGAATTTAAGTTAAAAAAAACATCAGGAAGACCCAGGATGACAGAAAAGATTTGGAATATTCCACAGGAAAGGAGAAACTCTAAAGCACAGGATTTATATGGTCTAACTGCACTGTTTGTGTGTGGAATTATTATAAATGTTTTTCATCAATGGGAAGAGTTGAAATATGGAATTAACTCCTAATGAATTGGAGATGGGCATGCACTCCCAGCTGGAGAATGTAACCTGAGATACAGTGGCCCTTTAATCTTCAGGTTCACAAAGTAAGTGATGTATTCCAAGATTTTCCATGCTGGGTCATCTGGTAGGCAGTGACCATTATGGTTTTCATTAGGAAAGGCTGAGGGAGATAAAGACTAATTGAGATAAAGGAGCTTCACGGGCCTTGTAGGCTTTAAACAAACACAACTGATTTGTTAAGAGAATATCTTTTTTGCTTTCTGGACAAAGCAATAAAATTGCAGTTAGGGGAGAGGAAGTTCTGGGCCCTGGAAGTGTGTGATGTGGGAAATGGGATGGTTTTCACTGTTGGAAGATGAAAGATTAAGGTGTACATGGCTGCCAGTAATTTTAATGTGCTGTTGGATTTCATGATGTGTTATGCCATGTATAATGGGCACTTCTGGGTTATTAACAGAGCAGGAGCTGGCTGGCAGCTCTGGATTTATGGTGTGGCTCTCACTGGATAAGGGGCAGTAAATAAGACATAAATTAGATTGCAAAGCAAGGAAGGTCATTCCTGCGTTGTGGCCCAAGGACTTCGAATGGATGGGCAGGGCTCACACAGCTGGGTGGGAGCTGCAGGAGGCTCCAGGAGTGTGGGATAACCAGGGGGACACAAAAGGAGCTGGAAGTACCCCAGCAGTTGTTTGCTCTCACTCCGTGTGCTGAGGATGGGCAGAGCTGTCACAGCTGGGTCCTTCACCCCCACAAAAGTTTCTGCTGGGCAGAAACTTCACAAAAATTTGTGTTATTGTCTCTAATTTCTTTTCCCAGTCTTAGCTGAGGCTGTGGCAGATGTGAGTGGCTGTAGTTTCTCAAGGTGAACAACCAAATTAGAAGTGCATGGTGAAGGCAGAGAGCTCTGATCCCTGAATGCTCATCAGCATTGTTGGTAGAAAGCACAAAAACATCTATGGTTTCAAGAGATTGTCCAGAGAAGGGTTAGTGTGTGACTAAAGGAACAGAAAAACTGTGAGGTGATGTAGAAGTGACTATTTAAATATTGATATTAAATTAAAACTTGGTATTAGTGCCCACTCCCAGTTTGGTGGTGTGAGTTCAGAACTGAAGGTGTGGTCAGTGCAGGGGACTGGCAGCAGTGCAGTTCTTGTTCCAGCAGAATCAACCAATAAGTCTGCTGTAACCAACCCATTTGAAAGGATTCTTTCAAATTCCATGATCTAAACCTATTCATTTATCATTCACATTTATGGATTTGATTTATGCAAAATATTTATAACAGATTGAGGTGGTCAATCTCTCCTTAAAAACCTGATTTGATTGATCTGCTACAGTTATTAGTACTTGCAGAGTGAAAGAGTTATGAAAACCCCAGTACTTTCAAGTGAAGTTTCCTTAGCTTGAAGACATGCTTTCTGTGTTTACAGAAAACTCAAGTTTTAGAAAGTGATTTCGCAATTCCCAGGGAGAACAACAACATCACGCTTCTGTCCAGGGGGAAATGGATCAAAAGGGGTTTGTTTAGAGAGCAGTCACATTTCTTCACATCACTTCCAGTTGTTGCAGGGCTGCTGTTGCCACATCATCACTCCTAGAAGTGCATCAGCCTTGGAACACCATTAAACTTTCTGTTGTGGCCTGCAAAAATGTATTCTGCTTTCTGCTCGGTGCCTAGGGGAGGGGGCATTTTTCTGAACCATTAAAAATACTCCTGAAATGATGTGAGGAGGTTTTCTGAGGAGCTGGAATGTTTATTCAGAGGTGAAAAGCAGGCTGGGTGGCTTCTGTGTGTCTGAGGTGCCAGGAGCCTGAGACAGGGCCGGTGTGAGATCCACCCACCTCTGCCATTGCAAATGCTTTCCTTGCAGAGGTGCCAGGGACATCCTGAGGGAAACCCTCTCTGTGTGTTCCTCCTCCTGCTCTGCCCCACTCCAGCACTGGAATTCAGCTCCCAAGGGGCTTGGAGGGGCTGGATCTGCACAGCCACAGCCTCTGCCTGCCTGTGGCTTTTCCCTCTCCATCGCTTGGTGCCAGCCTGGAGACCCAGCTGATGCCTCAGGATTTCAGATTTTCTATTTCCCATCTCTGTGTAACCCTGCAGTTCTTTAGTGCAGAACTCCAAACTCCACACCCAGTGCCAGCTGCTGCTTCCCCACTTTGGGCAGACACAGCAATTCCTCTCCAGGCCTGGCAATCAAGGACACCTCACTGCCTCAGGCCCCAGAGATGGAAACAAAAGGGACTTGGGGCAGCAAACCTGGGCTAAATGACTTCATTTCCTGCAGCTGGAATTGGAAAATCAACCCCCAAAATGCAAATGGACCAAACTTATAAAAGTGTAAAACCTGTGATCCATTTTTGGGTGCAGGCCCTGGGGGGCTTTGTCTGCCCTAAATGTCCCTGCAGGCCTTCAATGAACAGAACTGCTTTTTATTCCCTTAATTCTGCCTGGCCTCTGTTTTTAGGTAGCCCCAAAAGGCATCAGCTGTGGGATGTGGGACTCCAGGGGCTCTGGATCAGGCTGCCCTGGGCACTTTGTCCTGAGGACCAGGTGGGCAGGGTGGGATTGCCTGCCTTGTTCTGTCCAAACTTCACAGCAGCAGCATTCCTGCATTCTGCTGGTTTTTCCCAAAAAACACTTCAAAAGGCTGTTTCTCCAGCTATGAGGGATTGATTCTGGTTTGTAGGTGAGGGGAGAGAGCTGATGCTGCGCTGGATGCACCCAAACAGCCAAAGCTAAAGTGATTTTTATTTACCCTGGAAGGCTGGGAGTAGATTTAATGACAGCTACAAGCAGCATTCGAATTACGTGAACCAGGATAACCCTGGTCTGAGTTTTGCTATAAAGAACAAAGTTTTAAAAATGAATTAATGAGGATTTCCACTTTTATCATCAGTGGAAAAAAATCTTTTAAAAGTTGGAAGACAGTATGTTTTGTTTGCTGCTTGTTTCACAAAAGTTTAGACTATTTTGAGAGGCCAATAAAGATTCACTGACGTCAAAATGGAATATTAAAGGCAGATGTTCCTGGTTAGCTTATTTATCCCAAACCACTTTTCCTGATTTTTTTTTTTTTTTGAGAGATAAGTCTAGACTAGACCAAGCATATTTCTGAAACTTACTTTTTAACTGGTTAGTTGGTTAGCCAGCAATTTCAGACTAAGACTCAATTTTATTTCCTCTACCTAGTTTAATTATTAATTAATGGATGACATTCTGATAAGCCAACAATATTATTGAGCTTTATCAAGGAAAAAAAAGTCTCAGCAGCATTATTAGAGACAGATGAAATGTGCTACTGGTTTGAAAAATCAAACATCTGGAGAAGATGGATGTTTAGGTGAACGGTATAAAAGAGCTTTAAGATTTAGTTAAAGCAACAAGATTAATATATATGAAGAATGTTGCCTCAGTGAATTATTTTCAGTTCATTCCCTGCCATAACCTTAAATATATTGTACCCAGATTAGTTTCTCAGAGGAAGCAAACTCAGGGCTGGAAATTGCTTGAGATGAGGGTGAGGAAAGCTGTGCAGCAGCACCCAGACCCACAGCACCCCGTGCTGATCAGAGAAGAAATACTGCTCCATTAGCTCTGGTGGAAAATGTGCTCTGGATCAGGATAGCAATAAATATAAATATAGAGATGGCTGCTGGAACCAGTCTGGCCTGTTTGCAGAAGCAAAAGCACTCAAGGCTGCTTCCAGTTATGCCACCACATTTTAGGCAGCTGGTAAGGTCCTGTCTCCATTCCTTTTCCACCAGAAAATGGATGTTGCCTCTGACAGAGGTTACAGGGGATTAAGGCAGCAGATGGAGGGATGACAGGCTGCTGCCTTTGCTTGAGGAGGTGAGGATCAGTTGTTTCACATTTAAATCTGTGTCCCTGCCTGTGCTGTCCTGCTTCACAGCCTTTCCCTGTGCTGGGGTGGCTCCTGGGCAGGGGGAAGGGCTGTGGCCATCCAGGGATGGTGTGGGCAGTGAAGTGTGGAAAGGAAGAGCAAACAGGACAGACAGTCCCCAAACCCCAGCCTTCCTGAAACACCTCAGTGCCCTCCTGGCCTTCTTCCCTTCCTCCTCAATCCATTATTATATCCCCAGTGCCTCCACCTATTTCACATCTCATTGGCCTCTCCCAGTCCTTCATGGATCTCCACCAGGAAAGCCACAGTGCTGGCCAGACTGGCCCCTCAAGCCCTCTCTACCCATCTCCCAGCCCCAAATTTGGGCTGAATTCTGCCTGTGTTGCTGAGCATCCTCAGCACTGCTCCTCTCCCAACCTCCTGGCACTTCCCAGTGCTCAGCTGCTCCTGCCCATCCTCACCCCTCCCAAATCCTGATCTGGGACCAGCACTGAATTCAACTGAGCCAGAGTTTCTGGGCAGACTTTAATTAGCTCTGGGAATAGAGGCTCTGGTGTCAGTCTTGGAGCAGCCCAGGATCCTCGTGCTCCTCTTGCCAGGGTGCTACAGCAGCACCCTGGATTTGGCTGAGACTGTGGCTTGGTCATGAGGCTTTTGACCTTTTTTCCTGACTGACTTAATGCTATTTTTAAAACTCTGCCAGGATTTCTTTTCCCCCTTGACAGCTGGATTTGGCTCAGTGTTTCTGTATGATTCCATAACATCTTTTTACAGTATTATCATATTACTTATTTTCATTTTTAGCCCAGGGCTTCATTTGAGGGCGCTGAAGGAGTTATTGTAATAACTAACATTCCACCAGATGTATAGAACAACGGCCAATGGCTTCAGACAAATCTTTTTATGGTTTTTCTATAATAATAAAACAATAAACTTTGAGTTTATGTGAAGACACATTAATGTAACTTTCCACATGTAATTCAGCTTATAGGAATCTTAAACCTTCCAGAAAATAATGCTTAAGTAGATTACCATGAGCCTTACTGGACATTTAAGGGGATATATTTATTAAAATGTACTTTGGCCATGAGAATGTGCTTGACTTTAAACATGAAAT
This sequence comes from Parus major, assembly GCF_001522545.3. Classification (NCBI taxonomy): domain Eukaryota; kingdom Metazoa; phylum Chordata; class Aves; order Passeriformes; family Paridae; genus Parus; species Parus major. The sequence continues at coordinate 17,314,977 of NC_031781.1, forward strand.
TGAAACCATTTTGGACTGGTCCCTGCCAGCTTTGCTGTTGGGCTGTGACTTATTCCAGCTGAAATCAAGAGGTGACTGCTGGAAGGGTTCAGGGTTGTTTTACCTGAATTGAAGTGCCAGAGCTGGGTTATTTAGACAACTTCTTATTAACAATTACGATTATGTGGGATGTAAACAGGTGTGTCTAGACGTGGCCTACACAGTGCAGGTGATGTGATGTTCTCACAGGACTCACTCAGTGCTCTGCTATGAGCTCATGGCATGGGGACTCTGCTTCCCCATGAACAAACTGGGGGTGGGCCTTGGCTCTCAATCCCAAAGTTTTGTCCAATTTTTCCTTGTTCAAGGGTGCATTAGTAGCTCTGGGAGTGCGTAGCACACCCTCTTCCCTTTCCCATCACTTGGTGCATTCTGCTTCTTAAATACCAGGACATTTCCCCTCAAAACCTGCTGCTTTCCAGCCCTGCACATCCTCTGCTCCTCAGTTCCACTGCTCACTCCTGTGCTCTCACACCTGTATCACTTTCCCTCCTCCAAATCCTCTAAAGAGATCCTCTCTCCTCAAGCAGTACCTTCCTTCCCAGGGTTTCTCCAATTCTGTTGCTCTTTATTGTCATTTTAGGAGTTCCAAAATCTGGAAACAGTCTACTGCTAACTGGAGCAACAAAGAAGCTTTGATTGCACCAAAGCCTGAGCAAAATATATAGCATGAAATTATGGGATGATCCAAATAAGTGGGAATGTTGCCATTGGCTCCAACAGAGCAAAGATTTCATGCTTGTTTAAATTCAAAAGCTGAAAAGCTGAAGGAAGTGAAAATGTCATAAAAGATGCTGGGAGAAAAAAAGCCCCAAACCACTTAAAAAGGGCTGATTTTCTTTGAAGCTCATTTCTTGATAGCTAAACTGAGCCTGGATGAACACCAGGGTCCCCAAATAAGTAGAAGTTGGGTTTGGTGGGGGAAGAATCTTTCAACAAACTTAAAAGAGCCTGGAGAGCAAGTCTTGGCCATTTCTTCTCCTTCCTTTGTTGATCATTTATGATTTCAGTTGATTCCCCCACCTCATTTTCTTACCTTGAGCTCTTTTAAAAGAAACAAATGTGAAAGGTTGGTGCCTGTGAAACAATAATGTCAGTGCACAGTTGCTCCATTGAAATCCAATACATTCCCTCACATTTCGGGCCATTTCCTTGAGAGCAGAGTTTTTACTTTCTAATCTGTCATGTCAAATTCTTTGGCACTCACACATAAATAATCACTCCCAGGCAGTTGTTAAAAGTGGCACTGCACGAAATACTCGCTTATCCAATACTTCCACAGAGCCCTCTATTCAGCTGTGAATTATTAGGGAAGAAGAACGGATGTGATTAGCTCTGATAGCCATTTCAGCTCACTTGCTGCTGTTATTTCATAGAAGTCTTGCCTCACCCTCCAAAATCTAAAAGCCCTTCAGCAGCCTGGCAGCTTTGCAGCTTGCCCTTGTGATTTTTCATCCATCTCTTTTACTGCTGGTGGCTCACATTAGGAAACCACGTCTTTCTTTTCCTGTTACCTGCAGAAAGTTTCTAAGGTGTTCCCCTGAAAGGCCTTAGAAAAGGTCTTGCTCAGTTGTTTAACCTGGAGCCTCCCAGGTTCCTGTCAGGTGTTGGAGCTGAGGTTGAACCCAGGGAAAGCTCTGCTTGCTATTGAGAGCTGGTTCATGAAAGCAATTCTGTTCCAGCCTGGGGCTTTGCTGAGGCTCAGCTTTTCAGGCAGAGCTGCAGACTGGGGGGTGTTTGCTGTATTTCTGTTGCCTGACCATCCCATTCCAGGGAGGGGCTGTGTGGATAACCAGCTACACTGCTCTGACTCCTGTACAAACCAGTCTGGATTTAGTTTTAACCTGGCCAGCTTGAAAATGGGAGAGATTTTTCATATCCCTTTCTCATCTTTAACTATCCAACCTTAAAGAGAAAGTTCAGGGTCTGTTTTCTGGAGAAAAAGTCTTCCCTATGATCCTTCCCTTTGCAGTGTGGGTATCTCTCAGATTTATCCAGAGAAATTATTTGGTGGGTACCTTTATCCCCGGTTGTTCTGTTTGAGTGCTCCTTGTTCAGATCAGTTGGGTTCTCTCTGCTTTCTCCACTCCCCTGTGGAATATCTGGGTAATTTCAAGGACAAAGGCATTTGTTTGTTGGGGTGGCTGGTGCTCACCAGTTCTCTGAGGTCAGAACCAGCAGAAACGTGGTGGAAATGTCTCAAGATCATCCCAGACCTGCAGGATCTTAATGCAGCATTAGAATATTTCCCACAGTTAACCCTCTAGCATTGCCATCTAGCTATCCTAGCCATAAACCTACGCTTCTGTAAGGCTTTCAGACCAGCTGGACTCTCCCCCACTGTACATTTTGCTGTGAATTTAAGCAAAGCCACACAGCCGTGTTGGAACAGAGAGCTCCATTTCACAGGAGTTCACTGTGCTTGCAGATCACTTTCTGTTCCAAAACGAGAGTGTAACACAGTTTTGGATTCCTGTGGCATGAGATTTTGGAGGTGGGTATTATTTTAATACAGCAGCAACTTTTCAGTTCAATATAATTTTGGTCTGAAATGGATTTTTCTGTTTTATATTGTGTAACATGAGATTAAAAGGATTGAAAAAGTGCATTTCAAAGCAGGAAAGTTCCACTCAAAGGAAGTCTGAGTGTTCAATCTCAACCTAAGCCCTATTCCAGCATTTTTCAAAACACAGTGTCACTGAAACTGACACATTTCTGCAAACATTTTGGATTCAAGGAAACCAAATTTCCTCCTGGAAGAATGTCCTGCTGGAAAACTTCTCACCATCTCCATCTCGTATTACTTGGCAGATTTCACATTAGGCACTGCTTGTTTCCTTAGCCTTATTTAATACTTTTCTTGGAAGTATTGCCAATTTTTCAACCCCAATGTGGGGAACCTTAATATGTGAGGAAATTCACATCAATAAAACCCTCCTGACTGCAGCCAGTTTGCCTGTGGCAAGGCACAGCAGAAAGATTGGAGCCCTCTGTGCAGGGAGCTGAAGGCTCTTTGCATCCACCCAAGGTGTGAGCTCCTGGCACAGCAGTGTTTGCCCCACTTTATTTGGGGCACTGCTCATTGGGTGAGTAGCTCTTTCCAATTTACCTCTGCAAGGACTTGCACAGGACGTTTAGAGTGGCATTAAACACTGGAGGAAAGGACTGAGAGGATATTTTATTAATTCTGCTACTTCAGGGTAAAGCTGAAAGGTGGATCTGGTCACCCTGCAATAGCAGCAGGGTGTTGGTTGTTCCCCTCACACGGGGTTTTTTCCCATTTCTCTTCTGTCACACATAACAATTCCCCTTCTGCCTTCCCAGTCAGGCAGCAGCACAGCCTGAGGCTGATCCCATCCCTGCAGGGGAGACCTTTCTCTGCAAAGACACCCATGCTTAATCCAGAAATCCTCTCTCCCCATTCCTGGAGGTGTGGAATGAGCAGAAGAGGGAAGCCTCTCCCTGCTCTGGGACAAACCCAGATTGCTCATGTCAGCCTGCAGAAGAGATCATCCCACCCATGTGATGGTGTCAGGACCATCTACATCCCCCTCTGCCCCAGCTCCTGTGGCCACTCTCTCCTCACAAGGATGGATCTTTGACTTTGCTGGTCCCTGCCTGTCCCTTGCAAAAATCAAATCATCTGGCACACTCCAAGCTTGCTGTTAACACACACAGGCTGTGAGAGATTAAAGGGCACCCAGTTCCTCCTCTCTACATGAAAAGGGTTTGTAAACTCTTTCAGTGGCTTTTTGTTTTTTTCTTAATACTTTTGCTAAAGAAATAAAACTGAGTCAAATAGTTTTGCAAGATCAAGAGAGAAGGCTCGGGGTTATTTTGCACCCTGCCTTGGGTGACATAGTTAATAACTCTGATTTCACAATGCATGGGGTTGTGAGAGAGGCACAGAGAGCTGTTGTCAGGGAAGTGCAAAAAAATGCAGGAGACTTCAAGAGACACCTCAGAGCAGAGCTGTGAGCTTCTCAGCTGCTTCTTAGCTGGGCTGGAAGTGAAATTCCGCTGTGAGTGTTAATGTCATCACCTCCACAGACTTTGGTATTGTAAAGTGACACTTCCTGCAGCACTGGAGGAAGTTTTCTGCCTCCATTTGGGCTTTTAGATGTTTGCTTACTCTTTTTTCTTCAGCTTTGAAGTCGTGGTTTGGATAGCTGGTACATTTTGGGGGTCTTTGGGCAAGCAGGACCAAGCAAGAACAGATCTTGTAAAGCACTGGATATAAAAGAGACTCTCCAGTAAGTGATGTGGTGGGTTTGGATGAGCATCTCTGGGGCAGACAGGCAGCAGCATCCTCTGTGCTGGGTGTTGAATCCTCCACAGCCCTGCCCAGTGAGCTCTCCCCTCCAAATTAATGTGCTGTTTGTGAGGCATGAGCACCAAAAGCCACCCTGGGAGTCTACAAACACCCAGGGCAGCTTTGGGCTGTGTCAATAACTTGTGCTCAGTCACTGATTTTCCCTATGGGCCGTGGTTCACGCAGGGATTTGTGGCTAAAGGGTCTCTGCTGTAAATCCTCCTCCACAGGCAGAGCTGAGCTGGGGATGTGCTCCCCAAAATCTCCCTTTAGATTCCAGCTGGAGCAAACATCTGACTTCAAAGCTAAATGCGCTGGGTCTTGTCTAAAGGAAACTTTTCAAGCTGATCATTAAGCAAAATTAATCCCCCTCTCTGTCTTTCTGTGAGTTGAAACCAAAGGCTCTTGCAGCAAAATGGCCACAGGTTTTAATCCCTCCTTAGAAAAGCAACTTTTTCAGACCAAATAAACAAATGAAGAAAGAGGAAATGTAAGATGATTAAACAGGATTCCTCTGTTCCCCTATGTTCAGCATTTGCTGTTTCTCTTAGGTCATCAGCCACCATGAAACCAACATTTCAGTCACAGACTGATTGCAGCAGCTGCCTGAAGCCCTGCTCATAACCTCAAAAACCAAACTCCAGAAAATATCCAGATGAATTTAGTTTAATTTGCTCAATATATTTGTAACGGAACACGGTATTGCAGATTGGCATTGAAGTTCAAAATTTCATCTGCATTAGATAAGGGAGGAAAGTGCTACTTTATACAACAGCAACTACTCTGGGTTTAATTCAATAAATTGTAATCACGTGCAGTGTACTCGTGTTCACAACAAATGTCCCAGATACCCTGGAGAGAAAAACATGAAAGGCTTCATGTCTTTTAGCTCTGGAGTTGTTAATCTTTTTGAATTCATTTGTTTGGTTTCCCTTGGTGGAGCACTTAGTGTATGTAGAGCATGACAGTGGTTCAGTGAGCATGACTGGTGGGTCAGAGCAAACAGTGTTTTTCTAGTTTTAAGAACATTCCCATCTGTCTGTGGAATACAGGTTCTGCCTGGTGGAGAAGGAAAAAATCCCTTTTCTTCCAGCTTGTGTTGCAAGTCTCCTACATCAGTGTGTGTGTCTGCAGTTGAGTCATCTTTTATTGCAGTTTCAGAGCACCTCAGTGTTTATTTTAATAGAACAAATGAAAACCCTGATTGAAGCGGGCAGTGGAGGGGGACAGGGCTGGAGGGGGATGTTGCAGGAGATGTGTGTGACCCCCTGAGGATGTAAATCAGCCTGAACTGCTGCTCAGACTGCTGGACCATTCTGTCTCTTGTGGCTGGGCAGAACCAGGTGGTGATGGGTTGTTACTCCTCTTGGAAAGGGAACGAAGCTGGAGGAGACAGATGGGGAATTTTCTCTGTACTGTTCCAGGAGAGTAAAACTATACAGACTCTGTGTGCTAATTGTTGGGCAGGGGCCACCAAAAAAGTCCTTAAGATGTGTCCCCATTTTCCCAGGATGCCCATCTAGCAAAATCAACCTTTGCCACTCATCCTTGCAAATCACAGATTGGAAAAGACCTCAAAGATCATCAAGTCCAACCATAACCTGGAACCACCACATGTTCACCACTAAACCATGTCCCCAAGCGCCACATCCATGAGGTTTTTGAGCACTTCCAGAGATGGTGACTCCTCCACTTCCCTGGGCAGCCTGTTCCATTCCTTTACAACCTTATTTGGGATTTATTTTTTTTCTCCTAATATCTATCCTAAACCTCCTCTTGTGCAACCATTTCCTCTCACCCTGTCAAACCATGCAGTGGGTGATGCTGCAGTGAGTCTGGTGATGCTGCAGTGGGTCTGGTGATGCTGCAGTGGGTCTGGTGATGCTGCAGT